>NC_057811.1:33437508-33454601 GCF_018294505.1 Triticum aestivum | reverse complement strand
AAAAAATAAAATAAAATAAGTTTCCCATGTGATATGTGGTCTAGTTGTTGGGAAAATTAACAAATATGAATTTCGACTTTATTTGCAAAATCACTCTGGAATTTGTAAAATGGGCATAACTTTTGCATACGAACTCGGATGAAAAAGTTTTTTATATGAAAAATCATCAACTCGAAAAGTTACATCCGAATTTAACCGCGGGAACCCCGTTAAACATTTTCAAAATCCTCAAAAACCTAACAGAAAAAAAGTTACGGGGCTTTTAAGATTTCAAACTATGGTCAAACAATGGTCAAACTAATTATTCTAGAATATTAGTGTTACTAAATAATTATTTTAGTTATTTTGAATTTTGGTCAAATCTGGTCAAACTGTGGTCAAACAATGGTCAAACTAATTATTCAAGAAATATTAGTGTTACTATATAATTATTGTTTTTTAAAACAATAGTTTCAAACTCAAACAGTGAAATGTGTCACTTCATGCTCAAGCAAAATTCCTGAGGGTTAATAGGATTGACATCTTACTATTGTCAGGAAAACAACAAGTGCAGACTTGGAAACGAGGGAGAATAGAACCCGGAAGTTAAGCGTGCTCAGGCTGGGGGAGTGGGAGGATGGTTGACCGTTCGGGAAGTTAGATGATTTGGAATGATGAGGGGTGATTAGAGATTAGAGGATAAATTGAGCAGTGATGAGGGGTGGTGATTAGAGATTAGAGGTTAAAATAATTCAGAGATTTGAAAATAAAAAAAAATTCAAAAAAAAATCATAAAATTCCACGTGGCCGCGGCCTTTAGTCCCGGTTCATGTAAGAACCGGGACTAAAGGGGAGAGGCATTAGTAACGACCCTTTAGTCCCGGTTCAAAAACCGGGACTAAAGGGCCTTACCAACCGGGACAAAAGCCCCTTTTCCTACTAGTGGTGGGTGTGCATCCAACTTGCTTGCTCATGAAGACCTCGGGCGTTTGAGGAAGCCCATCATTGGAATATACAAGCCAAGTTCTATAATGAAAATTCCCACTAGTATATGAAAGTGATAACTCAAGAGACTCTCTATATGAAGAACATGGTGCTACTTTGAAGCACAAGTGTGGTAAAAGGATAGTAACATTGCCCCTTCTCTCTTTTTCTCTCATTTTTTGTTTTTTCTTTTTTTTCTCTTTTTTTGGCCTTCTCTTTTTTTGGCCTTTCTCTTTTTTTATATTTTTTATTTTTTCGTCCGGAGTCTCATCCCGACTTGTGGGGGGAATCATAGTCTCCATCATCCTTTCCTCACTGGGGCAATGCTCTAATAATGATGATCATCATACTTTTATTTACTTACAACTCGATATCTAGAACAAAGATATGACTCTATATGAATGCCTCCGGCGGTGTACCGGGATGTGCAATGATCTAGCGTAGCAATGACATCAACATCATGCTAGCTATCTTACGATCATGCAAAGCAATATGACAATAAATGCTCAAGTCATGTATATGATGATGATGGAAGTTGCATGGCAATATATCTCGGAATGGCTATGGAATGCCATGATAGGTAGGTATGGTGGCTGTTTTGAGGAAGATATAAGGAGGCTTATGTGTGATAGAGCGTATCGTATCACGGGGTTTGGATGCACCGGCGAAGTTTGCATCAACTCTCGAGGTGAGAAAGGGCAATGCACGGTACCGAAGAGGCTAGCAATGATGGAAGGGTGAGAGTGCGTATAATCCATGAACTCAACATTAGTCATAAAGAACTCACATACTTATTGCAAAAACCTATTAGTCATCGAAACAAAGTACTACGCGCATGCTCCTAGGGGGATAGATTGGTAGGAAAAGACCATCGCTCGTCCCCGACCGTCACTCATAAGGAAGAAAATCAATAAATAAATCATGCTCCGACTTCGTTACATAACGGTTCACCATACGTGCATGCTACGGGAATCACAAACCTCAACACAAGTATTTCTACAATCCACAACTACCCACTAGCATGACTCTAATATCACCATCTTTATATTGCAAAACTATTGCAAGGAATCAAACATATCATATTCAGTGATCTACAAGTTTTATGTAGGATTTTATGACTAACCATGTGAATGACCTGTTCCTGTCATCTCTCTAAATAGATATAAGTTAAGCCAGAGAGTTTAACTCTTTCTACAAAAGATATGCCCGTGCTCTAACAAATATAAGTGAAGCAAAAGAGCATTCTACAAATGGCGGTTGTCTAAGTGAAGAGAAACAGGCAATCCAATTCAAATGATATAAGTGAAGCACATGAAGCATTCTATAAAGCCATACTCAAAAGATATAGTGAAGTGCAAAGAGCATTCTATAAATCAACCAAGGACCATCTCATACCAGCATGGTGCATAAAATAAAAATGAAAACTAAAGCAAAAGACGCTCCAAGATTGCACATATCACATGAATGAAACGAATCCGAAAACATACCGATACTTGTTGAAGAAAGAGGGGATGCCTTCCGGGGCATCCCCAAGCTTAGACGCTTGAGTCTCCTTGAATATTTACTTGGGGTGCCTTGGGCATCCCCAAGCTTGAGCTCTTGCCTGTCTTCCTTCTTCTCACATCGAGACCTCCTCGATCATCGAACACTTCATCCACACAAAACTTCAACAGAAAACTCGGTAAGATCCGTTAGTATAATAAAGCAAATCACTACTCTAAGTACTGTTGCAAACCAATTCATATTTTATTTTTGCATTGTGTCTACTGTAATATAACTTTTTCATGGCTTAATCCACTGATATAAATTGATAGTTTCATCAAAACAAGCAAACTATGCATCCAAAATAGAATCTGTCTAAAACAGAACAGTCTATAATAATCTGAACATTCACCATACTTCTGTTACTTGAAGAATTCTGCCAAAGTTAGGAAAAATAAACAATTTGTATATAAAGACAGTGCCAAAAGAATTAGAACCGTTTGACGTTCCAGTAAAAAATTAAAAATCGCGCACTACAACCAAAGTTTCTGTCCTGCACCATACAAACCAACAAGCATTGTAAACATCCTAAAGGCAAACCTTGGCACATTATTTTTATAATACAATGGAATTGTACAAGGGGATAATTATTTTTATTGAAAAATTTCTGTAATTAAGATTCACAAAGTTTCCGTGATCATGAACAAAGTTCAAGGAGCTCTCCCACTTCAACAATGCTTGTCTCTCTCACTTTCACTTTCCTTTTTGAAAAGTTTTGGGTTCCCCTCTTTATTTTTTTGTTTTTAAACTTTATTAAAGCACACAACAGAAATAAATGACTCTCTAAAACTTCCGGGTTGTCTCCCTGGCAGTGCTTTTTTTAAAGCCATTAAGCTAGGCATATAGTGCTCAAGTAATGGATCCACCCGGATCCCAAGGTATATCAAAGCCAATTTTAATTAACAATGATTTGTGATTTAGTAGTGAGCACAAAGTAACATATATCGTGCAACAACGAAGTCTAACTCTCTTCCTATGCATCGGCATGTCATAAAAGAACAATTCATGCACGCAAAGTAAAGGCCAATGCATAGTATAAGCAGTTTTTTGCAATTCTATCGTGTTGGAAACATAAAGAGGCGGAGATGTAGTTCCTCTCTCATAATAATTGCAAGTAGGAGCAGCAAGCACATGCATATTATATCTATCAAAATCATCATGTGTGGTAGTAAAACGCAACCCATCAATATAATCCTTAATAAGCACAAAATTCTCCGGTATAGTGTAGTTGGGAGAATTCAAAAAGATAATAGGACTATCATGCGTGGGTGCAATAGCAAAAATTTCATGTTTAACATAAGGAACTATAGCAAGTTCATCTCCATAAGCATAATTCATATTGGCATCTTGGCCACAAGTATAGCAAGCATCATCAAAAAGGGATATTTCAAAAGAATCAAAGGGATCATAACAGTCATCATAGCAATCATCCTTCGGTAAGCACGAAGGGGAATTAAACAATGTATGAGTTGAAGAGTTAATCTCATTAGAAGGTGGGCACGGGTGATCAATCCGCTCTTCCTCCTTTTGTTCTTCGCTTTCCTCCTCATCTTTTTCATCCAACGAGCTCACAGTTTCATTAACTTCTTCTTCCATAGATTCCTGCAAAATATTAGTCTCTTCTTGGACAGCGGAGACTTTCTCAATAAGTGCATTAATATCGGAATTGTATTCATAATTCTCATAGCAATATTTGAGGATAGCTAGATTTTCAGGTCTATAAAGAACATCATCAAAATCTTCAAACTCTTTAAACATAGATTCAATTTCATAAGCACCCATAAAAGAAACAAATTCTTCTATTTGTTCCACATCATAGTAATCATATATACCATTAGCATAAGAAGCTAAGGTTTTATTATCATTAAATTTGCATGAAAAGGGAAGGTGTCGAGCCTTCATCCTAGAGCAACAAGTATAATCATAACTCAGGCATACTTGCCGAGCATACCACTTCAGTATATGAATTTGATCCCATAATAGTTTCCCTTTTTGTGTCAAGCGATAATCCCTATGTATTCACGTTGATCCAACGTTACTCCCATTACATAGTTGAATGGGGTTTTCTCATGATTATCAAAGTAGTACATAATATCTTTCACATAACTAGCATCGAGGGTTTTAGGAGGTTCCCCATCTCCATGAGCAGCAAGTGCACCTAATCTTTTTGTTATTTCGTGTTTCGTATCCATAACTAAAGATAGAGAACAACTTAGAACAGCAAATAAAAATTACTTAGTGATAAAGCAAACAAGCACACACGAGAATATTCACCCCACGCTATTGCTCCCCGGCAACGGCGCCAGAAAAAGGTCTTGATAACCCACAAGTATAGGGGATCAATTGTATCCTCTTTCGATAAGTAAGAGTGTCGAACCCAACGAGGAGCTAAAGGTAGAACAAATATTCCCTCAAGTTCTATCGACTGCCGATACAACTCTACGCACGCTTGACGTTCGCTTTACCGGAAACAAGGATGAAACTAGAAGTACTTTGTAGGTGTTTTTGGATAGGTTTGCAAGAAAGTAAAGAGCATGTAAATAAAAGGTAGGGTCTGTTTTAGTAAAGACACAACTAAATAAAAGGTAGGGGCTTTTTGTTACGAGAAAGTTATTTGTCCCTAGGCAATCGATAACTAGACCGGTAATCATTATTGCAATTTTATTTGAGGGAGAGGCATAAGCTAACATACTTTCTCTACTTGGATCATATGCACTTACGATTGGAACTCTAGCAAGCATCCGCAACTACTAAAGATCATTAAGGTAAAACCCAACCATAGCATTAAACCATCAAGTGCTCTTTATCCCATATGCAAACAACCTACTTACTCGGGTTTGTGCTTCTGTCACTCACGCCACCCACCATAAGCAAATCATGAACATATTGCAAACCCTACAGCGGGAATCCCTCACGCTTGCGCGACACGGAGAGCACCATAGGACAGCACCAATAATAAAACATGCAACTCAAACCAATCTTGATCATCAAATAACCCATAGGACAAAACGGATCTACTCAAACATCGTAGGGTAGCCATACATCATTGGGAAATAATATATAGCGTTGAGCACCATGTTTAAGTAGAGATTACAGCGGGTAAGAGAGAGGTTACACCGCTACATAGAGGGGGGGAAGAGTTGGTGATGATGGCGGTGAAGTTGTTGGTCAAGATTGTGGTGATGATGATGGCCACGGCAGCGTTCCGGCGCCACCGGAAGAGAAGGGGAGAGGGGGGCCCTTCGTCTTCTTCTTCCTTGACCTCCTCCCTAGACGGGAGAAGGGTTTCCCCTCTGGTCCTTGGCCTCCATGGCATGGGAGGGGCGAGAGCCCCTCCGAGATTGGATTTGTCTCTCTGTCTCTCTCTGTTTCTGCGTTCTGGGATTCTGCCCTGGCACCGTTTCTTTTATATCTGGAGATCCGTAACTCCGATTGGATTGAAACCTTCACCCAGATCTTTTTTCCAAAAATTAGCTTTCTTGCGGCCGAAGAAGGGCATCAACCGCCTTACGGGGGGCCCACGAGGGTCAGGAGCGCGCCTGCCTGGAGTTGGCATGGGCCCCACCCTCGTGGCCACCTCGGGCACCGTCTCGCGTTGATTTTACTTCCCAAAAATCACAAATATTCCAAAATAATTGTCCGTCCATTTTTATCCCGTTTGGACTCCGTTTGATATGGGGTTTCTGCGAAACATAAAACATGCAACAAACAGGAACTGGCACTGGGCACTGGATCAATATGTTAGTCACAAAAATAGTATAAAAAGTTGCCAAAAATATATGAAAGTTGTAGAATATTGGCATGGAACAATCAAAAATTATAGATACGACGGAGACGTATCACCGGCCTCGCCGGTCCCGCCGGCCGCCCCGGACACCCGCATGGTCACCCGTGCTCGCGCCGGCATCCACCGACCCAGCACGCGCTATTCCGCGGATGAGTACCTCCTTGCTGCCTCGACGTCTTCACCGTCACCCCTCCCGTCGTCAGCTCGAGCCGCGCTTCGCGATCCACATGGGCTCGCTGCGATGCAGGAGGAGTTCGACGTGCCGGTGCGCAACCGCACCTGGCAGCTTGTCCCGCGGCCCGCCCATGCTAACGTCATCACCGGCAAGTGGGTCTTCCGGCATAAGACTCGTCCTGGCGGGTCTCTCGAGCGCTATAAGGCTCGGTGGGTGGTACGCGGGTTCCGGCAGCGTGCTGGAGTCGACTTCACCGACACCTTCGCCCCGGTTGTCTAACCGGGTACGATTCGCACGGTCCTTCAGCTCGCGGTCTCTCGCGCCTGGCCGGTGCATCAGATGGATGTGTCAAACGCGTTCTTGCATGGCCATCTCTCGGAGCAGGTCTTCTGTCAGCAGCCAACTGGCTTCGTCGATGCGGCTCGTTTTGACCACGTGTGCTTGCTCCTTATACGGGTTGAAGCAGGCCCCTCGAGCCTGGTACCAGCGGATCGCCAGCTTCCTGCAGCAGCTTGGGTTCCGAGCTAATCGCTCCGACGCCTCGCTGTTTGTCTACCACCAGGCTCCGGCGACCGCTTACCTGCTCCTCTACGTCGACGACATCGTCCTGACGGCCTCCTCGCCAGAGCTCCTTCGCCAGCATACTGCTCGCCTCAGCGCCGAGTTCGCCATTAAGGACCTCGTCCCGTTGCACTACTTCCTCGGCATTGAGGTGGTACGCCGCGCCGATGGGTTCTTTCTCCACCAGCAGCAGTATGCGCAGGACCTTCTTGAGCGGGCAGACATGCTTAACTGCAAGCCTGTCCCCACGCCTATCGACACGAAGGCCAAGGTTTCTGCGCTCGACGGTTCACCCGCGCCGGATGCGGCGTTCTATAGCTCCATCGTCTGCGCCCTTCAGTACTTGACGCTCACTCGGCCGGACCTGTAGTACGCCGTCCAGCAGGTGTGTCTCCACATGCACGCCCCTCGCGACACTCATTGGAACCTGGTGAAGCGGATTCTTCGGTATATCCGCGGCACCACGGCTCTGGGTCTTACGTTGATGGCCTCGCCCTCGACCGACCTTGTTGCCTATAGTGACGCCAATTGGGCTGGCTGTCCGGACACCCGTCGCTCCACTTCGGGCTACTGTGTCTACCTGGGTCCCTCGCTCATATCGTGGTCGTCTAAACGACAACCCATGGTATCCCTCTCCAGTGCTGAGGCTGCGTATCGTGCTGTGGCCAATGCCGTCGCCGAGTGCTCGTGGCTCCTGCAGCTTCTCCAGGAGTTGCTTCTTGACGTCCCGGAGGCCACCATTTTCTACTGTGACAATGTCTCTGCAGTCTACCTCTCCGCCAACCCCGTTCATCATCGTCGCACGAAGCATATATATTGAGCTCGACATTCGCTTCGTGCGAGAGCAGGTGGCTCTTGGGCGCATCCGCGTTCTTCATGTTCCCACCGCTCAGCAGTTTGCCGATGTTATGACCAAGGGGTTACCGACGCCTACATTTGAGGAGTTCCGGTCTAGTCTATGCGGCACTGGTGACGTATCGACTGCGGGGGGCGTTGAACATATTATGTGCATGTATATGTTAGGATAATCTCCTACCGGCCCCGCCACTAGTTTCCTTGTATAGATGAGGCTGAGGGCTGCCCTTGTACTTATATATGTGCACCGTGCACCCAATCAATACATCGAGAGTTGCATTGCCTTCAACATGTTTCCTCAAGTGCTGTTGAGTAGAAAAAAATGTACTGTTGGTTAGCAGATTGTGCATCTCATGTAGTTACACACTCTTTTCTTTATTAAACGCAACTAATAAATTTCAACACAAGCCGACCTTAGCTCAGTTGGTAGAGCGGAGGACTGTAGTGTTGCAGAAAAATCCTTAGGTCGCTGGTTCGAATCCGGCAGGTCGGAATTAGGGATTTTTGCCCGATATCTTTCTTTTTTTCTACCATCTGCTGACTGTCCAGCGAACCCAACCCGAAGCTGCTTCGCTGTTAAGCGTTCTCTTCCCTTTTCAGTTTGAAACCAAATTAAATTCCCTTGCTCTCTTCAGTTTGGAACCAAACTGAATCACAGCCCCCTTGCTCCGTTCAGTTTGACAAATTAAATCCTAAGATCTTGGCATGATTTGGATCTTAACTTGAGTTATGAGTTATCCGTAATACAAATGAACCTAAAAAAATCATAATTTTGACTGGGGACATTCATTACTGGCACACAAAATATATCTAGGACTGAATCTTAGTGTGTTATTTCTGAAAATACAGTGGCACACAGAATATCTAGAACAGTGGCACACAAAATAGAAGTAAATCATTTAATCATGGTGAGAATATGCCCTCATCTATATCTTCAAGACCTAAACACTAGGACATGTCAAAAGATCCGTCAAACTTGTCATGAATTCGTATCCTTGAGAGCCTACTTCATTTGGTCCAAAATTCTTTTTCCTCTTACTGAATAATCAAGTGTTGGCATGTTCTCTTTTTCTTTCTGCAAGCCAAGAAGGAGCCTACTTTTTTTTTTCTTCCTGGAGATGCAGATGGTCTTTTCTTCTTTTTCTTGTGTTGCCTATCAAGCCAAGTTCCTTTTTATTTTGGAGTTTTTGTTCCGAACCTCTTTTTTCTTTATGCGTGCATCACTCCAGAATTCATTTGATGCCTTAATCAAAATGTTCTGAACCTCTTTTCCCCTTATGCGTGCATCACTCCAGAATTCTTGTTCTGAACCTCTTTTGTTCTGAACCCCTGTCAAGTGAATTTTCAATCAAAATGCAACATTCTTCAGAGCTTGTATGTCTGTCGCACTAATGCAAGTTCTCTTTTTTGTCAGAGCGGTGAGAAAACAAATGGGATTAAGGCAGACATGCAAAGTTCCAGACTATGCAATTCCACAAGACCACAAGGTATGGACATATATGTCAATTCTCGTTGTTTCTTTTAGTAAGAAAAACGTAAAACAGTTTATATACCATTATGGAGTCATCAGATTTCAAATTTAACTGACACAAGGATTTTATTCACTACCGAGGGTACCTAGATGACAACAAATACTCTGCTTCCAAGCTATACTGCCGGCTCGTTTCCTCCATGTTCGAACCCTCAATCACTGGATACTTCGGCACATCCATGTCATGCATCACGAAGCTATCATGCGAGGCCCCAAGGCTCTCGAGTGTCAACTCCACTTGCCTCATGCTTGGCCGGTGGTCTCCTTCAATCCTCACGCATGCCACCGCCAGCACAGCCACCTCTTCAACCTCCTTGCCGCCTTCCTCAACGACCTGAGGATCTAGCACGCGAACCAGCTTGCCTGTTGCTAGCGAAGAGGTGAAATATGAGACAAGGGTTTCCTCCTCGGATGACCGATATGAGCATGGTTTTTTCCTTGTCAAAAGCTCCATGAGGAGGACACCGAAGCTGTAAACGTCGCTCTTCTCGGTGAGCTGTCCCGAGTAGAAGTACAAGGGATCTAGGTACCCAAATGTCCCTTGGATAGCGGTTGCGGTCTCTGTTTGATCGACCGGAATGCACCTCGAAGCTCCAAAGTCTGACACCTTTGCTATGAGAGTGCCATCTAACAGAATGTTTTGGGACTTGATATCCCTATGGACTATAGGGAATGACACCGCCGAGTGAAGGTAGGCGAGAGCTCTCGCAGTTTCGGTTGCGATCCTTACCCGATCTTCCCATGCTAGGGATGGCGCGGGTTCTTGGACATGAAGATGATGGTAAAGAGTCCCATTGGAGATGAACTCGTACACCAGCAACGGCACCTCCGTCTCAAGGCAACACCCAAAGAGCTTCACCACGTTTCGATGGTTGATCTGCGAGAGGATGGCTACCTCATTTATGAACTCGTCGATCTCCCTCTGGATCGCGACCTTGGACTTCTTGATCGCCACGACATGCAGGTCTGACATGATCCCTTTGTAGACCGTGCCATGCCCTCCTCCACCAATCTCGCGAGCTTTGTCAAAATTGTTTGTTGCCTTTTGTAGCTCCACCAAGGGGATGATCATCCTCTCGGCGATGTCCGCCTTCTGAGACACCAATTGCTGCAACAGATGCCCTCGATTTTGCTTGAAGAATTTCTTCTTGAGCATTTTTGCCCTCCGTTGCTTCATCTTTCGGGTCACCAAGATAGCACCAAGTACCATGATTAGAAGGGCTGCTCCACTGCCAACTCCAATGCCGACACTTAAACCTGTAGAATGTGCACAAATAATGCGTCTTTATGTTAAGGAAGAATCTCTGAGATACAAAACAGAGCATGAACCGATGCAATCTCTGACGTGCAATTTTATTGCTTCTGTGCTCACCTAGAGAAGATCTGATGCAGCCATTTCTTATGCGCGGGTCGCCATGGGCGCCACGCGGGCACCGGCATAGGTGCCCGCCGGCCGTGTTGGTGCACTCGCCGAAGCACATGTCCGGCAGCGTGCACTCGTCGATGTCCTGGCATCCGCCGGCGAGGTATGGGTTCCCCTGGTAGCCGTCCAGGCACCGGCACACGTAGCCGCTGCGGTAGTTGCCGGAGACGTTGCGGCAGGAGGCGTGGCTGCTCCGGCACGCGCTCCTCCGCGCGTCCACGGGGCAGCCCGACGTTGCCACTCCCGGCAGCACTACCGGCTTCGAATCCACCGCGAACTCGAGGACGGCGGGCACCGCCGGCCGGCGCGAGGGCGAGTACCCGGGCGAGTCGTTGAGGAGCGAGGCGGAGGCGCCGTCGAACCAGCCTCTCTCGGCGACGCGCACCGCGATGGGCAGCCTGTCGGCGTACTCGTTGCTCGAGTCCAGCGACTTGATCTCCACGCGGTAGGAGGGGCGGCCGATGGGGACGGGCGTCTCGCAGCAGCCGATGCCGGAGCACGTGGCCGTGGCGGCGCCGTCGCCGGTGGAGCTCGAGGTGGTCACGGCGCCGGTCCACCTGTCGTTGATGGAGCAGAAGGAGGAGCAGCCGCTGATGACGTTGCCGCCGCCGCCGTCCCCGACGAGCGTGGCCTGCACGTTGCACCCCGTCACGACGAACTGGTTGCGCCACTCCGACAGCACGTACGGGCCGGCGGCGCCGAGGCCGCCCCACGCGCCGCTGCCGTCGAGGCCTCCGGGCCCGGTGAAGTTGAGCTTGACCTGGCCCGCGCCGTCCACGACCCGCACCGTGGAGTTGGCCAGGGAGATCTCCACGACCTGGAGTTCGCGGCCGACGAGCAGCCGCGGCTCTCCTGCGCGCGTCCGGTCGCAGGTGAGGTTGAACCCCGGCCAGTAGCACCCGTCGCCGATGCCGAACGGGTACGGCACGCGCACGGCGCCGCAGCTGGTTGGGCAGCGGGAGCCCGCACCTGGGGTAGCCTGAGCTGCTGCCGCTGAGAGGCAGAGCTGCAGCAGCAGCACCGTCAGCGCGGTGGCCGGAATCATCGTCGCGGCGGGTTGCTCCATTATTGTCGCTCGAATCCATTATAAAGCTTTCTACAAGTTGAGCAAGTTGTAGGAGGGCAGCTGCACGCAACCTACGTACCGTGACGCGCGTGCATGTGCGCGTTGACGGACCTGGTCTAGGCTGCATCGTGATGACCAAGACACTGAGATATTGTTTTCTTCTTTTCACATTTGTATCCACATTCTCGAGTCTCTTCTTTTTCGATCTCATGAATTTTGTGCTTGGAAAACGAAAGCGATCATAAATGTCATCATTGGGGCAAACAAGGTAATAGTTTTGTTTTGTTTTGTTTATGGCGGAAAAACATCCCATCTACTCCTTCATCTTCAATTATGGCATTATAATAAACAGCAGAAATAATAAAAATTACATCCAGATCCGTGGACCACCTAGCGATGACTACAAGCGCTGAAGCGAGCCGAAGTCGCGCCACACTTGAGAGGAAAATCCAAAACGGCATAACCAAATGATTGTTTAGTCCTCCGCAAAAAAAAATGATTGTTTAGTTGATGATGGATTTCACGCTGCAGCATGAATCAAAGAACTGTGGATGTCATAGGAATTTAGGGCACGTAGAGTGATTCTTGATCAGATGAGCACTATCAATATCAAGATTATAGAGAAAAAAACTGTCAATGTAAGTAAACACTACTGAACCAGCATTTCCTCGCCAAGTCCAATGCGCAACACTCATGTCACAAATGGATACGACTTCCGATTCTTCGCCCTCCGTTTATCCAAGCACATGGCGACAACGGAGGTGGCCATGTCATGCTCCTCACCTTCCCAGGGCCACAGTAATCCGATGCTGCAGCTCGGCAGGCCGGGTGAAACCGGATCAGATAATTTTCATACCGAATACGGTTTCGAATGGGCGGGTATGGGAAGAGAAAGGTGGTCGGATAATTTCGAGGCCGAATCCGCTTAGACAGTTATGGGAAGAGAAAGGCAAATATAGAAGTGGATACCTACATTGGATCTAGTACATCCATTATCCACCGAATACCGTATTATTCAGAATTACAATCGGATTATCTGTCCTAAAAAATTTGGACTATCCAATTTGAAGTCTGTGCAACCAGCCCAAAAAAGTCCCACAGCTCGAAAGTCCACTTCTACTCCAGAGCTCAATGAGCTCTGGATGAACAGTAAACCCCGATTTTTTTTGAAAAAATCTAGAAAAAATTGGTGAAACTTTGACAAACATTCTCAGTGCTTGGAAATTTTCATTCCGAAAGAACATCCATGGAAGTCATGGCAAAAAAAACAGCACTCCAAAATGCTTTCAAAATAACATTGAAGTGTCGATTTTGTTTTTTTACCACGATTTCCACGAATGTTATTTTGGGATGGTACCCTGGTGAATGAATCTTGCACAATATAATCTTTTCTTTTGATTGGTACGGTAGATATGCGAAATTGCATGTAACATGTAAATAAAAAATGTAATTGCACATATGAATCACTCTTCTCTAGGGAAAACTAAACTTTTCATGTCCCGCTTATTGCAGGGAATAGAGTCACCACCCACATATTTAACTATAGATGATTCCCGCGCGTTGCTTAGGTAATCTTGTTAAAAAGAAATGCATAATTAGGTGCTACATAAACAACTAAAAGTGATAGAAACAAAATATGAAAGTATTTCTTGATATACACTTAAAAAAATTAAAAAATATGAAGCATATAACATACGCATGTATAAAAGGAAAAAAATAGACTACATACGGTTAAAAGAGTGTCATTCTAAGAAAAGTAAAAGATCAACTTTATAGGTATATGCTAGCTCCAAGCACCCAACATGTATATCATGTCCATGAGAGCACAAAACTTAGTGCAAGAAAATTAACTGGTAACTTGCATGCATGAACATGTGATATAGCTTGGCAGCACTACATGGACATATTGATGCAAACATGTAAAGTATGATTTACATGCGTGCCTTGCTGATGTGGGAAGATAGTATGTAAGAAAAAAAAAGTAGTATGTTGTAGCTGTTTAGCAATAGACAAAACGAGTGTTGTTTCTATAAAAAAAGTGAAAAATCAACTATATAGGTATGCTCCAAGCGCCCAACACAAATACCATGTCTATGAGCGCACAAAACATAGTGCCAAAACTTAAACGATGACTTACATACTTGAACTGATGATGTGCCAATGCTCCATGGACATGCTAATGCGAAAAATGTAACTTATAACTTACATGCATGACGTGATGATGTGGCATGGTTTCATGGCTAGAAAAAATAGTTAGTGGGTTGTATCACAATTATATCTAATGTGATTTAAAACCCACTTAGAATTTGCTAATGCATGTTGCATGGTGGAGGATTCTCATGCATAGATCAGACGGATGCTAGTGCATCTAGATAATAATCTAATGACTATAAACATTTTTATGATGTGAAGCATGTGTATTGAGATAATTAGAAGTAGTGGGAATCACTCTCTTAGATATATAGGACGTGTTGGATCCAAACACGAAGTTGAGTGTATTTGTTTTCCTCTTTGCTCCTTGTTTCTTTTTTCTTTTTTTTTTCCTCTACTTCCCTTTTTTGTTTTTTCCATTTCCCTTCTTTTCACCGTTCCAACTTTCTATATTATTATTTACTTGTGGCATATTTATTACTTCTCTCCTTTTCACTAACTATAATTTTAGTTTTTTTTAGAATATTTTCAGTTTTCTTATTTATTCATTTATGATGAGTACATGAATATTGGACGCGTCTAGCGGGCGGCTGTGTGCCCGCTAGTGCTCCCTGGCGGCCTATCTTTTTGGAAACTTTTTGCCCCCTTCATCCCGATTAGGAAACCCCATAACGTATTGTTACCTTATCGTCCTTGTGGCTTTACTTTTCACCGGTCGGGGGAGCTTGCTAGTACCCCACGTGCATGCATGTGCAGCACCGTGTACTCGTCATTCGATAGTGGAGAAATCAATCATTTACACTATCACATGGTCCTCCCCACGTCAGTCATTTATTTTTGCTTTTCAAAAATGACAAAAGGCCGTAACTTTCAAATCGGACATCAAAATCGATATCCGTTTTTGCAGTTGAAGACCCTGCGCCGCACTTTTCGAAACTAGATCTCATATGAGTAAGTTCTGTCAAACTTTTTATCTGTGTCATTTTAGCCCCTGTTAGGTGCAACTGTATCATGAGAGTGTGCAACTACGCAGCCAATGACAGTGTGAAACACTGTGGTCCTGCATATGCGACTATGCCTGTAGCGACCAGACCTTAAATGGTCTGTGCTGCTGTGCACCAGTGTCATCCCTGGATCAGTAATGCTGACACGCACAGTACAAACGGAGGATTTATAACAGAGTAGCAATCACATACTTATTACATCGAATAACTCTGAAGAGTTTAAGTATGATAAACATGGCTTAAGGCCATCTAATAACGATAACAGCGGAAGACTTGGAAGATAAGTGAGTCCATCACTCCAGCGGCATCACTGAGTATAAGACCACGACCTAAGGCACGTTACTCGTCGTCTGAAAAGTCTGCAACATGAAACGTTGCAGCCCGAAAACGGGTCAGCACATAGAATATGCTGGCAAAGTAACACATAGAGAGCAATGAACAATAATAATGCTATACTATATGCATATATGGCTGGTGGAAAGCTCTATGGCTACAGTTTTGCGAAAAGCCAATTTTATCCTACTGCAAAGGAATAAATTTTATTTAACTATCATGGTGGTTGTGAAACATTGAGAAGGTACCTCCAACTCAATCCCAATTAAGTGTCATCATTAACCCAACAAAATTAATTATAAGTAACATGGTGATGAGATTCAAATGATAATCCAGGTACTAGATACTCAAGTTGTCCATAACCGGGGACACGGCTAACCATGACTAGTTTGTACACTCTGCAGAGGTTTGCGCACTTTTCCCCACAAGACTCGATCGCCTCCGCTTGATTCTCGCACTACATGATGTTTGAGAAACGGATGACCGAGACACAGTCTTTCAGAAACAATCACTCTTTACTCTGGATGGACCGGTACACCTACTTTCCCCTACATCTGCTAGTCCACCTCCTCAAGAGATCCTGTAACCTACTTAGCTATGCTAGAGCCCATAATAGCTTGTGGCTGCACACGGAAGTTTCTAGCATGAATAATCTTATGATCCCTTTGAGCCTGGGTGGCGGACCTTATACAAACAGACAACACTGGGTTCTCCAGGTGCCTCAATCCACCCAGATGTGAGTTTTAGTTGCCACCTTAAGTTGAACCATTAATAAACATCTCACATCTGTCATGGATATCTCTCAAACCCAAATCCACGTCTACGAGCATAGCATGGCAATATAATAGCAACGTAGAAGTAACTCCCAAGGGTTTGATAAGAAAAACAGGTAATAGGTACTACCTCAACTATTTCCCAATACCCACAATTTAATTAGATCCTAATCATGCAAGTGTTTGAAGAAAACAGATCTAATGCAGTAAAACTGGGTATGAACGGGATATGATCAAAGTGTTACTTGCCTTGCTGATGATCCGCAAAACCTAGCGAGTCGAAGTAACAAGCGGCACACTCCGGGTACTCTATCGCAAACAAACAAGCATACAACCAGTACTCATCTAATGCATAGGTAAAACTCGAAGGAAAGATCCAACCAGAAAGTTCAACTCAAGAACTCCGGTTTGCAAAAAGAATCAACTCGAAAGAAACAACGGAAGTCAAACGGCGAAAGAAAGAAACTTCGTTTGCTAATCTGGATCTAGGTCAAATTTTACTGTAGCAAAATCTTGTTTGAGTAGGTTAAACGGAAAGAGAATTTCGAGACGAAACTCTACGCTTGAATCGCCTGATTCCGATAAACGAGCGAGAAGTTAAACAGAATCGAAGATTCGATCAGAAATCGAATCTGAGAAAATAACGAGAAAACTCCGACGAAAAAGAAAAACGGACGAACGGTTAAAGAACGGACGTTCGTTAACAGAGAAAAACCGACGAACGCGTTCGTTAAAACGAACGGTTCGGTGAACGCTCGTAAAATAATAAAACCGAAAAAAACTGATCTAGGTTCTTTTTTTTAAACCGAAGGTTTTTTTTAAAATGAAAACCGGCAACGACGAAACGGGGCAGCGGCAATACCTCGTCGGGGCTACTCCGGCGAGGGCTCCGGCGGGGCTCCGGGCTCGGGCGCGGGGTGCGGGGCTCG
>NC_057811.1:33428799-33436999 GCF_018294505.1 Triticum aestivum | reverse complement strand
CGAGGCGGTGAGGGCGGCGGCGGCTGTGAGAGGAAAGAGAGAGGGGGGTATATATATAGGAGGGGGGTCCGAGGCTTGGGGAAGGGGGCACCGGGCGGCGGGCGGCGGCGTAGCCGACCGAGACTCGGGCGGCGGTCCCGTCTCCGGGGCGGAGACGACGGGGCGGCGGGGCTGGGCCGTCGGCTGGGCCTTTGGCCCAGTCGGCGCGCGGGCGGATTTTTTTTTAAATAAGTTCCGCGGAAAATAATTCGTAGAAAAATAAATAAAAATCAGAAAAATATGAAATAAATTTTCCCCGTCTAGTTAGAAAATCTAGAATAGGGTGAACATTTTTTTAAAATCAAAATAAATATTTTTGAAAACATGCAATATTTTTTTAATGCAATAAAAATTGCAAACAAAATCCAAATAAATTCAAATAATGATTTTAACATTTTTCCTCCAGTATTTCAATTATTTTGGAGAAGTCATATTTTCTCCTCTCGTCTATTTAAAATGAAATATTTTTCCGGAGAGAAAATGATTAAAACCAAAATCCTCGTCTTATTATTTGATAAAAATCAAATATGAAAATTCGAGAAAATACCCAACTCTCTCCGAGGGTCCTTGAGTTGCTTAGGATTTATCGAAGATTTGTCAAAATGCAATAAAACATGGTATGCAATGATGATCTATGTATAACATACCAAATTGGAAATTTGGGATGTTACAAACCTACCCCCCTTAAGATGAATCTCGCCCTCGAGATTCGGGTTGGCTAGAAAACAGGTGGGAGTGGTCTTTTCGTAGATCTTCCTCTCGCTCCCAGGTGGCTTCATCTTCTGTGTGGTGACTCCACTGAACTTTGCAAAACTTGATAACCTTGTTGCGGGTAACTCGGCTGGCATACTCGAGAATCTTAACTGGCTTCTCCTCATAAGTCAAATCACTTTCCAACTGAATCGCTTCCAGTGGCACAGTATCTCTCAGCGGTATCTCAGCCATCTCTGCGTGGCACTTCTTCAACTGCGAAACGTGAAATACATCATGTACTCCAGACAATCCTTCGGGCAATTCCAACTTGTAGGCAACTTCTCCCATACGTTCCAACACTCTGTATGGTCCGATAAAACGGGGCGCTAACTTTCCCTTAACTCCAAAGCGCTTCACTCCATGGAGTGGTGATACTCGAAGATACACTCTGTCTCCGACTTCGTGAACGGTCCCCTTTTGTTTAGAATCGGCATAACTCTTCTGCCTGGACTGGGCTACCTTGAGCCTATCGCGAATCAACCTTACTTTCTGTTCAGACTCCTTAATCAAATCTGGTCCAAACAACTGACGGTCTCCAACTTCGTCCCATAACAACAGTGTTCTACACCTCCTTTCGTACAAGGCTTCGAAAGGGGCCATCTTCAAACTGGTTTGATAACAGTTGTTATAAGAAAACTCCGCATATGGCAAATTGTCGTCCCAACTAGATCCATAATCTAGTGCACATGCTCTCAACATGTCCTCCAAAATCTGGTTGACTCTTTTGGTCTGTCCATCTGTCTGTGGGTGAAATGCTGTACTAAATTCCAGCCTGGTTCTCAACGTTTCATGTAACTGCTTCCAAAACTTCGAGGTAAATTGGGTTCCTCTGTCTGATACAATGGTCCTCGGAACTCCATGCAAACATATGATCCTGGTCATGTATATCTTTGCCAACTTAGCACTGGTGTAAGTGGTCTTCACTGGAATGAAATGAGCCACTTTCGTCAAACGGTCGACTACAACCCATATCGAGTCATAGCCTGAACGAGTCCTGGGTAATCTTGTGATAAAATCCATGCCTATTTTATCCCACTTCCATTCGGGTATCGGCAATGGCTGTAGCAATCCTGCTGGCTTCTGATGCTCTGCCTTCACTCTCTGACATACATCACAAACTGCTACATATTCCGCAATATCCTTCTTCATTCCGGTCCACCGGAAAGTATTCTTCAAATCCAAATACATCTTGGTATTCCCTGGGTGAATCGAGTACGGTGAATCATGGGCTTCTTGCAAAATCAACTTCCTGATCTCCGGATCATTTGGCACATATACGCGGTCCTCAAACCATAAGGTATCGTGCTCATCCTCACGAAATCCCTTGGCTTTTCCTTTGCTCATCTTCTCCTTTATCTCTTCAATCTCCTTGTCTGTCTTCTGAGCTTCTCTGATCCTTTCCATCAAGGTAGACCGAATCTCCAATGTCGCTAAATAGCCTCTAGGGACTATCTCCAAACATAGCTCGCGAAGGTCCTCGGCTAACTCCTGAGGTAACTCTCCTGTCATGAGGGTGTTGACATGACTCTTGCGGCTCAACGCGTCTGCTACTACGTTAGCCTTTCCAGGGTGATAATGCAATCTCATATCATAATCTTTAATGAGCTCCAACCATCTCCTCTGTCTGAGATTTAACTCCTTCTGCGTAAAAATATACTTCAAACTCTTGTGATCCGTATACACCTCACAATGGTTTCCGATGAGAAAATGTCTCCATGTCTTCAGTGCATGCACCACGGCTGCTAATTCCAAATCGTGCGTAGCATAATTCTTCTCATGGGGTTTAAGTTGTCGTGAAGCATATGACACAACTCTTCCTTCTTGCATAAGCACTGCTCCAAGTCCTCGACGAGAAGCGTCGCAATAAACTTCATAATCCTTGCGTTGATCTGGCAGAATCAACACTGGTGAGGTAACCAATCGTTTCTTCAACTCTTGGAAACTAGCTTCACATTCCTCAGTCCAATTGAATTTGGTGTCCTTCTTCAATAGCTCAGTCATGGGCTTAGCAATCTTTGAGAAATTCTCGATAAATCTCTGGTAGTATCCTGCAAGTCCAAGAAAACTCCGGATTTCTCCAACTGTCGTGGGTGATTCCCAACTTGTCACTGTGTCAACCTTGGCAGGGTCTACTGCTATTCCTTCTCCAGAAATAACATGTCCAAGGAATCCAACTTCCTTCAACCAAAACTCACATTTGCTGAACTTGGCATATAATTGATGTTCTCTGAGCTTCTCAAGTACCAATCGTAAATGCTCCTCATGCTCTTCTTCATCCTTGGAAAAAGATTAAAATATCATCAATGAACACCACGACGAACTTATCCAAAAACTCCATAAACACTTTGTTCATCAGGTTCATGAAATAGGCAGGTGCGTTAGTCAGACCAAATGACATAACGGTATACTCATACAATCCATATCTGGTGGTAAATGCCGTCTTGGGTATATCCTGCTCTCGAATCTTTAACTGATGGTACCCTGATCGTAGATCGATCTTGGAAAATACTTTAGCTCCTTGCAAGCGGTCAAACAAATCATTGATCATCGGTAGTGGGTACTTGTTTTTTGATGGTCACTTCATTCAAACCTCGGTAATCAACAACCATCCTTAGTGATCCATCTTTCTTCTCCACTAGAAGTACTGGGGATCCCCAAGGTGACAAACTTGGGCGAATATAGCCTTTATCCAGTAACTCCTTGATCTGCTTCTTAATTTCCTCCAAATCCTTTGCGGGCATCCTGTACGGTCTCTTAGATATTGGCCCTGTGCCTGGCAAAAGTTCAATCAAAAACTCAATGTCTCTATTTGGTGACATGCCTGGCAACTCTTCTGGAAATACATCCGGATAATCCTTCACCACTGGTACTTCCTCCTGTACAACTCCTGATAAGGAATTTACTTGAGTCCTCTTCGGCATATGCCGGGATACATACTTGATCCTTTTTCCTTCTGGGGTGGTAAGCAAAATCGTCTTGTTGGCACAATCGATGTTTCCTCCATACAACGATAGCCAATCCATTCCCAAAATCACATCCAAACCTTGCGATTCCAAAACAATGAGGTCTGAGGGAAAAACATGCCTACCAATGGCCAACGGTATCTGAAAACATCCTTGGGTGGCCATATACTCTGCTCCTGGCGAGGTTACTAACATAGGGGTTTTGAGAACTTTGGTGGACATCTTAAACTTATTCACGAATCCCCTTGATATGTATGAATGCGATGCACCAGTATCGAAAAGAACGGTTGCAGTAAATGACTTAACCAAAAACTTACCTATTACTGCATCAGGCTGAGCTTCAACCTCCTCCACGCTCACGTGGTTCACATGAACTTTGTTGAACGGGTTCGGCTTCTTCCCAGAGATTCCATTGCCATTTCCATTTTGGGCTTCGGGACAATCAGTAGCATAATGTCCCGTCTTCTGGCACTTGAAACAAGTAATGTGACTTAGATCTCTCTTGGTTGGGGTAGATGGGTTGGTGCGGTTCTGTCCGTTTCCTCCTCCATTCCCATTACAATTCTTGGAGCCATTATGGTTGTGCGAACTACCTCCATGGGTATGCTAAAACTGTCCTCCCGGCTTCGGGGTAAATCGTGGCTTCTGCTGGGCTCCAGAATTGTACTTCCCTTGTCCATACTTCCTCTTACGGTTTTCAATCTGCTGTTGCTTCCCTTCAATCATGAGAGCTCTATCTACCAGCTCCTGGTAGTTGTTGAAGGTTGCTATCATCAACTGCATACTCAGTTCATCATTCAGTCCTTCCAAGAATTTCTCTTGCTTGGCAGCGTCTGTAGCAACGTCATCTGGTGCATAACGTGCTAACTTACTGAAATCCTCCACATACTGGCCTACGGTGCGTCCTCCTTGGCGTAGGTTACGAAACTCACGCTTCTTCATAGCCATAGCTCCTGCTGAAACATGAGCTGTACGGAAAGCTTGCTGAAACTGGTCCCATGTGACAGTGTCAATAGGGTGCGTGGCTGTATAATTCTCCCACCATGATGCTGCGGGTCCATCAAGCTGATGTGCGGCAAAATGCACTCTTTCCGCATCTGTGCATCCTGCAGTGGTCAACTCCCTTCCAACTTTGCGGAGCCAATCATCTGCTATAATCGGCTCGGTGCTACTGGAAAACACCGGCGGGTTTAGCCTTAAGAAACGGGCTAAGTGATCAACAGGTGGTGGTGGCGGTGGGTTGTTGTTGTTGTTGTTGTTGCCTTGGTTCTGCACTAGCACTTGCATCAGGGCATTCTGTTGCTGAATCAACTGGGTGATCTCTGGCGGGAAAACAAATCCGGTGTCGCGTCTTGGAGGCATCTGATAGGTTTAGAAAAGATGAGAGTTAAGAATAGAATGAGGTCTAGAGAGGAAACACTACCCATATGCTCATGAGACAAATTCAATCAATATCACTCAATCAATTCAAACAAGGCAAAACAATCGATCTAACTAGCGTGACAAAGTGCTTGAACTATGCTATTAAATGGGGGGAAAACTACTACTGATATGGTGGTCTACTAGAAATTCTGATCCGTTGAAGACTCCATGATGTCTGCTCCAGCTTCATCAACAAAGTCATCTTCACTTGGTTCCGAGTCGGTGTCGTCGATGATGATGTAGTTATCCGGACAAGTGCATTCGTCGACTTCTGCTTTTGGCACTGGATTTCCCACGAATACTCCAATCTTCTTCTCCAGGTCGTCAATCTTCCCTACTAGTGCGTTGATTTCCTCCAAATAATCTTCGCGTGTAGCCTTGAGTTCTTCTTGGAGCTCCTTGATCTTCGTTAATGCCTTCTTCAGTTCTTCCTTGTCCGTGCACATCTGGTTCTCCTGGCGTCGAATATGTTGGTTCTGCTCCTGGATGAAAGCTGCAATTGATCCATCCTTCTTGGTCTTGATCATCTCCCATTGCGCATCTCGACGTCCACAAATCTGATAAATGGTATCCTTAAGCTCCTGGTGGTAGACTTCTCCAATGCGTCCCATGGCGATGTGTGCGGCCATGCTCTTCCCTAAACTCCAAGTTGGTGCTTCGAAAACCAATCTTATGGGTTCAGTAGTTGGCACAAACGTCCTTCCTGGAATGATAAGTTGAATCTTCCAGCTCTCCTTTTCAGGTAATGTGGTGTTGTAGGTTCCGGTGATGCTTGGTATTCCTATGTTCAAGTACTTGGTGACTTCCTTCAAGTGTCGACCAAACGGCGTGTCTTCATCTGGTTGCATGAACTTGCTCCTTGCATTAGCCATTCCTAAAAGAGTAGAAAAAGGAGAGGGGTCAGAAATGAGAAGAGAGAAGCTTTCTAGGGCTTAAGCTTAGTGGTCGTGTCCTACAGTCAGTGTGTGCTCTAATACCAACTTTATAGCGATCAGACCTCAAATGGTCTGTGCTGCTGTGCACCAGTGTCATCCCTGGATCAGTAGTGCTGACACGCACAGTACAAACGGAGGATTTATAACAGAGTAGCAATAACACACTTATTACATCGAATAACTCTGAAGAGTTTAAGTATGATAAACATGGCTTAAGGCCATCTAATAACGATAACAGCGGAAGACTTGGAAGATAAGTGAGTCCATCACTCCAGCGGCATCACTGAGTATAAGACCACGACCTAAGGCACCTTACTCGTCGTCTGAAAAGTCTGCAACATGAAACGTTGCAGCCCGAAAACAGGTCAGCAAATAGAATATGCTGGCAAAGTAACACATAGAGAGCAATGAACAATAATAATGCTATACTATATGCATATATGGCTGGTGGAAAGCTCTATGGTTACAGTTTTGCGAAAAGCCAATTTTATCCTACTGCAAAGGAATAAATTTTATTTAACTATCATGGTGGTTGTGAAACATTGAGAAGTACCTCCAACTCAATCCCAATTAAGTGCCATCATTAACCCAACAAAATTAATTATAAGTAACCTGGTGATGAGATTCAAATGATAATCCAGGTACTAGATACTCAAGTTGTCCATAACCGGGGACACGGCTAACCATGATTAGTTTGTACACTCTGCAGAGGTTTGCGCACTTTTCCCCACAAGACTCGATCGCCTCCGCTTGATTCTCGCACTACATGATGTTTGAGAAACGGATGACCGAGACACAGTCTTTCAGAAACAATCACTCTTTACTCTGGATGGACCGGTACACCTACTTTCCCCTACATCTGCTAGTCCACCTCTTCAAGAGATCCTGAAACCTACTCAGCTATGCTAGAGCCCATAATAGCTTGTGGCTGCACACGGAAGTTTCTAGCATGAATAATCTTATGATCCCTTTGAGCCTGGGTGGCGGACCTTATACAAACAGACAACACTGGGTTCTCCAGGTGCCTCAATCCATCCAGATGTGAGTTTTAGTTGCCACCTTAAGTTGAACCATTAATAAACATCTCACATCTGTCATGGATATCTCTCAAACCCAAATCCACGTCTACGAGCATAGCATGGCAATATAATAGCAACGTAGAAGTAACTCCCAAGGGTTTGATAGGAAAAACAGGTAATAGGTACTACCTCAACTACTTCCCAATACCCACAATTTAATTAGATCCTAATCATGCAAGTGTTTGAAGAAAACAGATCTAATGCAGTAAAACTGGGTATGAACGGGATATGATCAAAGTGTTACTTGCCTTGCTGATGATCCGCAAAACCTAGCGAGTCGAAGTAACAAGCGGCACACTCCGGGTACTCTACCGCAAACAAACAAGCATACAATCAGTACTCATCTAATGCACAGGTAAAACTCGAAGGAAAGATCCAACCAGAAAGTTCAACTCAAGAACTCCGGTTTGCAAAAAGAATCAACTCGAAAGAAACAACGAAAGTCAAACGGCGAAAGAAAGAAACTTCGTTTGCTAATCTGGATCTAGGTCAAATTTTACTGTAGCAAAAACTTGTTTGAGTAGCTAAAACGGAAAGAGAATTTCGAGACGAAACTCTAGGCTCTTGAATCGCCTGATTCCGAGAAACGAGCGAGAAGTTAAACAGAATCGAAGGTTCGATCAGAAATCGAATCTGAGAAAATAACGAGAAAACTCCGACGAAAAAGAAAAACGGACGAACGGTTAAAGAACGGACGTTCGTTAACAGAGAAAAACCGACGAACGCGTTCGTTAAAACGAACGGTTCGGTGAACGCTCGTAAAATAATAAAACCGAAAAAAAACCGATCTAGGTTTTTTTTAAACCGAAGGGTTTTTTTTAAAACGAAAACCGGCAACGACTAAACGGGGCAGCGGCAGTACCTCGTCGGGGCTACTCCGGCGAGGGCTCCGGCGGGGCTCCGGGCTCGGGCGCGGGGTGCGGGGCTCGAGGGGGTGCGGCGAGGCGAGGGCGGCGGCTCCCGGCGGCGGCAGCGCGGGCTATGGCGGCGGCGGCACGGCGAGATGCGG